>NW_025421578.1:0-33015 GCF_011764305.1 Mustela putorius furo
GGGAGTCCTGCATCAACTCCTTGCTCAGTGGGGAGCCTGCCTTCTCTCTCTGCCCTCGGCCTACCCCCCCCGCTTGTGCTCTTCTTCTTCTGACAAATACATAAATAAATCTAAAATAAAAAAAAGATAAGGGAACTTATGTTTGGGGTAGGATTTTAGGTTAACTGAGCTAAAACAGTATTTTTGAAACTATGTTTCCCTTTCCAACTTCTGTATTAATCAGAAGCTTTCCTTGGTGAAGTTTAAAGTATAGTTCTTTAAAAAGTCTTTATAATAATTGTTGTTAGTCCTGGGAACATGTTACTAAGTTATTATAAATCTTGTTGATTGATATAATGTCATCTCACAGATGGTTATTCTACTCTCACGAAATCATGCCGGTTATTGATGAGACAAAGGCATATAGATAGAAGGTACATATTGTAACAGGAGTATGCAGTAAAGATTAAAACTTTCGTGAAAATGTAAGTATGAAAATCTAGCAGAAAACAGTGGTCATAATATTGCAATAACATCTCCTCCCAAAAAAATATTTTTAAGAGGAAAAAATCGGTTTTAGACGTATGATCATAATAAGAATTTATTACAATTTCAGAACTACTAATACCCCAATTTCATCGTTATGTCTTGCTAATTTTGAAACATACAGAGAAGAAAGACAATGCTTTATTACAGAAAACAACAGTCACAGGTACTATAAAAACTCATAGAGCGATCTTCAAGTGCCCAAAGACAAAAATGATGTAAAAAGTGAACAGGGTACCTTGGGGGCTCAGTGTGGTTAAGCCTCTGCCGTTGGCTCAGGTTCAGGATCTCAAGTTCTTGGAGTCAGTCCCACATCGGGCTCTATGCCCCGCAGGGAACACTCTTTTCCATCTATCTCTATGCCTGGGCCTATCTGCCTACTTGTTATCTCTCTGTCAAATAAATAAAAAAAGTCTTTTTAAATTCTTTTTTTTAAATGGCTTGGACCAAATGCAAATTGGATCTTAATGTGAGCGTCATTTAATTAATTTTGCCCAGGAACGAGGTTAGTCTTCCCATGTCTACCCCCCTTACATTTAGTTGTAAAGAGGTCAAAAAACCAGGTCAGTTCAGGAATTGAATTTTTCAAGACTCGACTTTCTCTCCGGTTTTTTTCTATTTTTTTCAGCCAGAGCAGTTCCACTCATACTATATGAGACTTAGCATGCTACATGATATCACTGAATTATATGGATTGATTTTTCTTCACAGGAATACCTTTACCTAAGCTTCATTAACCATCCTGTGGTGATATTTGAAGCAGATTTATTTAAAATGTTGGGGAGTGGTTATGGGCTTGGTTGAGTGATGTGAGGTGTGGAATCTGGTGATTCACAGGACTGTACCACTGGGGATAAAAATATATGTTTATAAAAAATAAAAAATTAAAAAAAATGTTTTCCCAATGTTTAGTTATTAAAACATGTATCTTTAAATTTTAATTTCAAATTCAATGTGTAAAGTCAACTTCTAAAACCAGCTGGATTTGAGCTGAGATGAGACGTGGTGTGCAGGAAGCCAGGATTCGGTGAGGCAAGCTCTGCTCTAAGCTATCTCCTTGTCTTCTCTTCAGTATGATAGAATGTGAGGAAAAAATGTGAGCCAAAATTTATCTGTGTCTTTACTTAAATGTCAACTTGTAATCATCTCTCCTCTGTCATTGTCACTGCTTTCTCTCTCTAATATTTGATTGGCCTTGGATACACTCTGGGTCCACTATATGGTAATAGATTTCACACATGTTGGGGGAAAAAGAGCCCTTTTGGTGATTTGAAGCGTGTGGGCTAAGTTACCTACCACCTAAAAGCTCTGGGAGAATGTATAACTTGCCAAAACTTCAACATTGGCACCTATGTAAGAAGGATAACATCTTGGGATCATGATTTACTATACATTTTGTTTTTATGCACTCATTTGATTTTTTAAAAGGCTTTATTTGTCAGACATAGAGACAGAGGCATTGGAGCAGGGGCAGGGGGCGAAGGGAGAAGGTAGCTCCCCACTGAGCAGGAGCATATTTGCTTAAGAATAATTTCATGAGACTGGGGTGGCTCAGTTGGTTAAGTGCTTCAGCTCAGGTCATGATCCCGGGTCCTGACGGACTGAGCTCCACATTGGGCTCCTTGCTCAGTGGAGAGTCCTGCTTCTCCTTCTCTTTCCTATGCTTGTTCTCTCACCACTATCTCTTTCTCTCTGTCAAATAATAAATAAACTATTTTAAAAAAAAGAATACTTCCATGAGGAAATGGATTTAAACAGTTTCTACTTCACTTTGCTTAAATCTATCATGCTAACATTTATACCAACTTATATAAACTCAAGATAAGTTTCTTAATAATTTTAAGGAGTCTTGCAACTCCAGATCACCCTATGGAACATATTCCACAAGGTGTTCTAGTGCTTTTTAAATTCTATTTAATTTTTTATCTTAAATTACAAATTCATGAACCTGTATGTCATCACAGCAGTTTAACAAAGTTATCGGTACGTGTGCATGCAAATGCATGGGTTCACACGTGCACATGTGTATGTGTACGCACTGGGAGTGAGATGTGACAAGGAAAGGAAGAGTAACAAAGCAAGCCAAAGTGAATCATTCTGTGTAAACATGGCCATGTTTGTACGCCTTTCCATTCTCTTTACTCAGAATTGCCTTCTGAAAATTGTCAAATCAACTTAACATACTTAAAAGTGAACCAAATCTGTTATTGTATGCAAATTCCTGGTGTTTTGCAACTATTATCAGAGACAATTTAGCTGCAAAAATGCATCTCATTTTACTCCTAACATTGTTTAAGAACTTGATCCCTGGAAACACCTGTCATGGCAACACCAAAATGAATCCTATATTTTCAAAGAAATGTATGCCCTTTATACATTACATCTTCTTTTAGCTTTAACTGATCAGTTAACCTGTCACGAGCATGACCTGATCTTTTTTCCCATCCCCCTCTTTTGGATGCTGTTTCACCCAGCTGCCAATAATTAAGCCTGAAAAACAAAGCAAATTCCTCCCATGGGGATGCTGACCTCTGCAGAAAGCTAAGGGAACAGAAAGTCAAAGAACACCATAAGCATTTTTTTTTTTTTTAAACCAGGAGGCATGCTGCAGTATGTTCTCTTGGATTGCAAAACCACAGGAAAGGATTAATATCACTAACCGCAAGAGACATTTGTGTATGGGTGTAGTGGGGAGGGAATAAGAATAATATTAATCTATGATGTATGACCTCATAATTTCTGAAAAAATTTTAAAAGCCACATGTATTGAGTCACTGCATTATAAAGGTATCAGCCATGTAAAATTAATAATATGACCAAGTAATGAGATTTGAGCTCTTTTCCAGAAGTCACT
The DNA here is from genome assembly GCF_011764305.1 of Mustela putorius furo. Classification (NCBI taxonomy): domain Eukaryota; kingdom Metazoa; phylum Chordata; class Mammalia; order Carnivora; family Mustelidae; genus Mustela; species Mustela putorius. The sequence continues at coordinate 3,380 of NW_025421578.1, forward strand.
ATTTTTAACTCAATAGGTTATTCACATTTATACAGAAAGGGATGGTCTATAGATCAAAAATAAGAATTCAAGGGGCAGCTGGGTGGCTCAGTGTGTTAAGCCTCTGCCTTCAGCTCAGATCATGATCCCAGGGTCCTGAGATCAAGCCCTGAATCAGGCTCTCTACTCTGTGGAGAGCCTGCTTCCTCCCTTTCTCTCTGACTACTTGTGATCTCTCTCAGTCAAATAAATAAAATCTTTTTAAAAAAAAAATAAGAATTTCAAAAGTAAAGCAAGATTCTGGCATCAGATATTCTCTCTATTAATCAATAACTTATCTTTGAATTAGTATATATACATACATGTGTATGTGTGTAATATATTCAGCAAATACATATGATATCTGATACTTATCAATGATAAAAAAAGTTAAATTTTGCATTATTGTTTAAATACTTAAAATTAACTATAAAAACAAAAATAAATAAGTTCCTATATCCTAGATACTTTTAAAATATAAATCAGTGTGCAATTTAGAAATTCAATATGCTTGAAATATTTCTCTTTGTTTCCTGAAATAAGGATTTCTTAAATTCTACATTATGCAAAACATTTTGCAAGGTACTATGGGTATTAAAAAAAAAAAAAACACACACACATAGGAAATAAAGCATGTTTCACCAATATTTCTCAAGGGTCTAGGATTTTAAGATTTTTACTCCCAGCTACCTTTCAGATTATATCATTCTTTACCTGTATAAACCTCTCTAACTGCTACTGTTTCAAGTTACCAAAATGAACCATATATGTTCAAAGAAATATATGCCCTTTATACATTACATCTTCTTTTTAGCTTTAACTGATCAGTCCTCAGATATGGTAAAAACCCATTGCAATATTATTGTAGTCAGCTGGGACAGTGCAATTAAGGTTTGATTTGGGTAATGCAAATTGAGATAAAAACTAAAGGAGAGATTAAAATCCTAGCATATTTTAAAAGGTTGGGTGTGGAGATGGATAATTTATGAGAAATGAAGGGAAATAAGTTATTTGGATGACTGAGTTTTCAAATTTGGGTGCCAAAGAGAATGATAATGCCATGAATACAAATAAGAACATGAAAAATAAGAGCTTATTTGTGGGACAAGTGAGATCGGTTTGGTTATTTTACATATGAGATACCTATGAGATATCCTGGAAATATCCTAAAAGTACACCAAAAACTAGAATGAGAACTTTAAGCTAGCATTTCAGGAGCACTTGGTTGTGAAACAATGGTTGAGACTATCAGAAGTGGAGACCTACTAAAAGAAAACCAACCAAGGAAAGAACATTGCTAACCATTTATTTTTAGAGAAGACAGAATATGACGTTAGCTACCAACTGACACACATAAAAAGCAGTATTCTCATATCAGAGGAGGAGTGAGGGAAAAGATTATCTCAAAAGCAGGAGAATTCAGTGATATTAAATATCACAAATGCCCATGTGTCAAAGTTGGGGGCCTGTGTCAAAGTTGTCATAGTGTTTGAATTGATTGTGAAAGTACTAAGAAAATAAGGAACAGTGCCTATTTCCTTAGGGACTTGAAGGTGAAAGAGTCAACACAGAGAATGATAGTTAAGAAAAGTAAATGAGGTAGAAAATGTAATCCTTGCTATCTATAATCCCATCCTAAAACTATATTGGGTAATGAAAATTCAGAGAGCAAAATTCATAGTAAATTCTTTGTTTTGGAAAAAATAACCACAACTCATTTCTAGCCCACACAAGAATTCCAAACAGTGTCTCCCAATATGACAAAGACAGTCTTCAAAGACAAAATAACAAGCTGGAAAAAATATAACCATAATAATTAAGGGTGAATCAGTAAATAATTTAACATGTAATGAATTGGTAGATACGTTTGAGTGTCATATGGGAAAATGCAATACCATATTGGATACTGCTTATATTTTATTTCTATGTTGTGAAAACATGTATTATACGTATATAAAATAAATACATTAAAAATATATCTAGGTTGGACCGTATTCAAAGTACATATCATCATTTTTCCAGAAAGTTCTATTATTATTCAACCTGCTAAAAAGAGTGAATAACTCCTCTTCAGTTATTTAATCTTCAGTTAAAGATGTTAAAAAGATAACAATAGCCAATAATCACTGATTGCTTATTTTTTACCAGACATGTCCTATCTTACATTTACTTCTTATATGTACAAGTACTTATGTACTTCTTTGTACAGGTATATAGGTATTACTTCTTATATAATTCTTATATTGTCTATCTTGCATTTACTTCTTATACTTATATCATGGAGTAAGCTATCATTTGCCCTATCTTAAAGATGAGAAAAACTGAAACCCAGAGAGTTTAAGTAGTGAAATTGCCCACATCATAAAGTTAATAAACAGTAAAAACCTGGATTTGATCTGCAATATCAAGTCCTCTTTATTTAACCTTTCAGATTTCCTAATAAGTGGAGGAGGAGAGTCTGCTTCTATTTGAGTAGCCCTGTCCTTTTAAGACAGGGGTAAACTTAATAACACAAACCTGGCTTTACCTAATTAGAAGACCAACCTCTGCAATAGGAACATCAACCTCTAAAAGACAGATTTGATTCGTGGGTCACTGGGAGATGGTATTATTCTCTGAAGAGACTTCCTATCCATAAACTGGAAGACCTGGTGGCTCAAAGGGCACCATTTGTAGTGTTCTGCTCAAGCTGGGAGTTTTGTTAAAATATATGTTTTAAGTGTTTTAAAGCATTTACTTAAATATTGGTTATAAGGAATAGGGGGAAAGAGCTAGAAGGCAGTGCATTCTGGAACATTCCTAAGGCAATGAAGGCTATGAAGTGAACTCAGATCTTATTTTAAGTCCATGCATTTAGAGAATACCTTATAATCTGATCTGTTGTCTAATTTTGGGTGTGCCAACTCCCCACAGATGGCAGGGAGGGGTGTTTGGATCCTGATAAGTCAGTTGCTGCTGTCTGTAGTGTGGACTACCCAAGTCAAAATCAAATCTCATCCATTTCTAAAACAAATATTGGAACAAGATGAAAGGCCTTATACACCTATGAAGATCCAGGACATGACAGTGTGACCCTAGCATCAGAGATATCATAAAAGAGGCCTTATACGGTAGGAGTAATATAAATAAAAGAGATTATGTGTTTACAATAGTTCTTTGAGGGAGAGAAATAATCCTCCTGTTGGCACTACATGAAAACTGATTTTAATCACTGTAATAGGGAACATAGATGCTTTGTGCAGGGAAAATCTTATACTAGAACACTTAGGAGGAGAATTATTATTTTTTTTTTCAGTGTGACTAGAAAGTCTCCTAAAAAGAAAAAAGTCAGGTAATATGGTGTGTGGATTGTAATTGCTGTTTGATGAAAGAGAGATGATGGGGTGGGGAAGGAGACATTCTAAGCAAGAACTGTAAAATCCAACTAGTTTAATTTGCTGCAAAATTGTTTCCCATTATAAAGTACCAAAATTCAAAGAGGATACAGTTTGGTCTAGGGAAATCACACAAAATAAATTTCTAAAATTCTTGAAAATTGCATTAGCCCTATACCACAATGAAAGCAAAACATTGAGTCAGTGTGAAAATAAATTTATCTCTCATATTATTACCTTTCTTCTTGAAATCTGGCAAAATATAATGACAGTATATTATTACCTCAAAGTATTCTGTGGGTTTAAATTTTTTTTTAAGAAATTAGGCTTACATTGTGTCAACTGAGTGTTATGTAAGAGGTAGAAAGATATATAGCTATAAGAATATTTCAAATTTCATTTTCATATTCAGATTCTAAATTTTTGAAGATTTATATTATTTTTCTCTAATAGTAGTATTGCCTTAACAACAGGACCATATAGTGCTCCCACCAAAGGTCCCCATGATTAAAAAGAAAGAAAAGAGAGAAGTAAGGAAATGGACGATAAGTTACATTCAAAGGAATATCGTCTCATCGGTTTAGGTACTTACCCTAAAACCCACCACTTCTATATGCAGTCTTGTGCCAGGGCATCTGAATCTGATGTACATAGATTCTAACTTTATCTGGTTTTCTGCCTACTAATGGAGTTCAATGTTTAAAATGTGGACCCCAAAACAACCCTCAAAAGCAAAATTGTGTCATCAAAATATGCCAAAATTGGGTTTTGAGTGTTAATTTTCACAGAGAAACAGACTTCATCCTGGAAAGCACTGGGCTCTAATAGGAAGGGAGCCAAAGGGTCTGGGGGTATAACTTAGCCTATCAGTGAACATAGAAAGGCATTTTCAACCACCTTATGAGTTCAGAATTTCAAAAGAAAATTAAGCTGAAGGACTAGGTCTCAGATGCAAATTTTAAATACTTACTTTGGTTCTTTTTTTTTTTTTTTAAGATTTTATTTATTTATTTGAGAGAGAGACAGTGAGAGAGAGCATGAGCGAGGAGAAGGTCAGAGGGAGAAGCAGACTTCCCATGGAGCTGGGAGCCCGATGCGGGACTCAATCCCAGGACTCCGGGATCATGACCTGAGCCGAAGGCGGTCGTCCAACCAACTGAGCCACCCAGGCGTCCCAAAATACTTACTTTGGTTCTTGACCAGGTCAAAAGTTGCTATAGTTCAAGCCTCCAATAATCTGTGTTCTACCATTTTAGGAAACAAAAAATTCATTTTAAGACTTAAATTTAAGATTCCCAAAGATTTCAATTTAAACAAGACAGATGATATTTTAAGCATTAAACATAAATATAAAGAACTGGAAATAAACACTGATTTATGTTAGTATCTCCACCATCCTACTTAGGAATGGGCAAGGAGACAAATGTTTCTTCAATCAAACTTTTGTTGACCTACTATGACCCCCAGTGTGAAATTCACAATCACTGGAAGAATTTAACAATTTAGCAATGACAGTAAGAAAAAGAAAACATCACAAAATTAGAAGTAAACCTTCCAGGAGACAAGTACACCAAAACTCAGCAGTGTCTGAAGAGGAAGATGATGCAGAGTATATTATTCACAAACTAGATAGAAGGAAAGCAGGCTCTGTCAGGAGAAGCAATCACATGGGGATCTGCTTCCATTCATGTTTATAGTATTATCAAATATTCTATTTAAGATTCTTATTTATTTATTTGAGAGAGAGAGGATGAGAGAGAGAGAGAGAGAGCATAAGACGGGGCAGGGGCAGAGAGAGAAGTAGACTCCCCGTGGAGCAGGGAGTCCAATGTGGGATCCGATCCTGGGACTCCAGAATCATGACTTGAGCTGAAGGCAGTTGCTTAACCCACTGAGCCACCCAGGTGCCCTAAACATTCTATTTAAATATGAGGTGTCAGGAAGTAGCCTATAAGAGTCCCAGCCTAGAAACAGAATGGAAAAAATTCTTCATGGCAAACTCATTTCCTTACTCACTTGTTTATTTAAAGATGAGAATGCAAAAAGGGTCTTGAGAGGCATTTTGTCTCCCTGGCAAGGTTGTCACATGTTTTTTCTTCAATATGAGCTTGAATGCATTTTAGCAGATTTGGAGAATTGGTTTTACAGTAGCCAGACAAGTAAAATAATAATAGTAATAATAATAAAAAGAAGAAGGAGGAGGAGGAGGAAGAGGGGGATGGGGAGGAGGAGGAGAAGGAAAAGAGTTTTATTTATTCTTATGTAAATCAATTTATTTGATGTGTACAAGATTGAGTCAATGACTTAGAACTAAAAATGGAGGTTTACCTTATAAATGTGATAATATATCAGGAAATGTTTTAAAAAGTTGGCATTTTATTGAGTATAATAAATATTGGTGCTGCTGGTAAATTTCTCTGATGAATGATAAATCATAATAACTTGTGTTTGGGGGCATGCTATGTCAGGAGCTCTGGGAAGTTCTTTCTCAATCAACTGTATGTACCTGAAATATTACTACTAAGTAAATAATGGCATGATTTAAAAGTTTCCTTGTGATACATCTACTGCTTCACTAGAATTTTTTTTTTTTTTAAGATTTTAAGGGATTTTTTTTTTCTTAGATTTTTATTTATTTATTTGACAGACAGCGAGATCACAAGTAGGCAGAGAGGCAGGCAGAGAGAGAGGAGGAAGCAGGCTCCCTGCAGAGCAGAGAGCCTGATGTGAGACTCGATCCCAGGACCCTGAGATCATGACCTGAGCCGAAGGCAGCAGCTTAACCCACTGAGCCACCCAGGCGCCCCTCACTAGAATTTTTTTTAAAAAGTTTGTAAAAGCAAAATGGCATGGATTATCATCCCTGCTCCTTTATTGGTCTATCAAGACAGTTATGTTTATAAACCATCTGTCACCATACACTTATTTTTCATACTATACTTTCTGTGAAGTAATTTTATATGAAATCTTGGGATCAGCATGGTTCTAATCTTACTTCTGAAATATGCTGGGTAACCGAAGTGTTAGTAAACAAACAACTGAACTTTAGAAAAAGTAGAAAGAGAGCTTCACTCCTTCTCCTGCTGGTAGCCAGGACTATCTTTGTTTGCTATGACAGTTAAGTATAAATTTCATAAAGGATGTCAAATATAATTCCTGACTTCACTGAATTTAAAACCTCATTAACAAAAATTATGCATGTTGTTCATTTTAATATTGCTAACAAAGAAAAAAATAGTTTAAGTTTTAAAAACTCCAATTTAGAGGACAACATGATCCAATTTAGAAAACAAGACTTTAAAATGTACTCATATTTTTCCATGAAATACAACACACCAGCAGGATATAACTTGTAAGGGGAAATGTGTGATGAGCTATGTCCCTAGATTGCTTTGTGTGTTTTATATGCACAATTTCATAATATATCTGGGTGAATAACCTTTCTTTAGTTGCTACTATTTTAGTCCACATTTAGTAAACTAAATAAAAGTATAAAGAACACATGCTTTTACTTGCATATCATTATCTGAGTTAGTACAAAAGGAGGTTTACTGAGGTTCTGGGTGGCAGAATCACTTGAGCAGCTGATTTTTTATTTTGGCTCAGCTCATAAACTCAGGGTCCTGGAATTGAGCCTCATCTCGAGCTCCTGGCTCAGTGGGGGGTCTGCTTGAGTATCTCTTCCTCTCTCTCTCCCATATATGTATATGGGATAAATATATGTAGAAGAAGGTATAAATAACCTAAAACAATAGCTGAGAGATATCTTTTAAAATACATTACAACATATGATTTTGTATTTGAGAGAAAGCAGAGAGACCACTGGTACATTTTATAGTTGGAAAGAAAAAACAGAATTTTTGTTTTATTTGCTTGGTTGTTAGTTTTGTTTTGAATTTCCTTTCAGATAATATCCAAATAAAATAGTGTACTAAGGGTCAACTAAAAATCATTTAATAGACAAACTCAATATGTACACAGGGAAGTGCTCAACATGTGGAAAAAATATAAATGTACAAATTAATTACTGTGTATTGTAAATCAAGTTTTCATAACATTGAAATCATAGAATGTAGGAGTGAAAGGCACTTAGACTTCTGGTATAGACTATTCTACAATTTTTACTCAGTATGACTTATATGTTGAGTGCCCCTAAAGCAAAAAGAAGTTTGGTCAATTTCCTGTGAAATTGTAAATTCACTGAAAGGAGAACCATGGCTCATCAATGTTTGAATGTCTGACAACTGTGATGGTGCCTGACTCCCAGTAAGGGACTTAATTCTCTGCAAACTAAGTTCTGGGTGATTGACACTCAGAAACTGGAAAGAACACTACACACCACACACACACACACACACACACACACACACACCAATATTTTAATGCCTTTTCCCCAAGTTTCTTGGTCACCAATATAATTCAGGCAAATGCTGCTGACATTTCCCTATTTCTATGGTCACATTCCATTTACCCTGACTTTCCTCGCTTAGCTAACTCTCTTCACCCTTGGAGTCTCAGCCGAAAGCAACATATCCTCTGGGAGTCCATGCCTATTTCGTCTAGTATACATTTTATGTTACCAAAAATTTTCCACTGTGTAATTTTACCAGGGTTCTTTTCTGCCCATATTGTGCTTGTCCATTTTCATGTCTCCACCAGCCACCTTGGAGCTGTTTGAGAACAGGATCAGGTCTGACTAATCTTTTAATATTCAGGGTTGTGCCTTTTCCTGGTAATTTATTAGATGTCCAAATATGCTTGTTGAGTAAAATCAGCGAAGCAGTAAATAAATGTGTAAAAAAATCGTGTTTTATTACTGAATTAGTTCATTAACTCCCAACCAAAAAGGGAGCATTACCCTTGGAAAAAAATTCTTGCTTGGTGGGAGAGGAGCCATGGAATATCTTTACCCTCACCTCCGAATTGCTGGCTTTAATTAGAGATGTTACCTTGGAAAATGTGTTGCATATATAAATGAGATATTCATAGTCACATTGCATGACTAATTTAGACATCTAGAAGAAAACCACTGGAGGAAAATTATGACATTAAAGGAAAAAGGAAATAAAGGAAATTTTTCCCATAAAATTTGGATGAAACTTAGAGCTTTAATTTTTACCTGATGTATTTACTATCAGACTCACTTTTCCTTATGAGTATATCCAGAGGAAATCCCTTACCTTAGAATTGCCTTATTGTCCCACTATTATTTTTAGATTTCAAAACTGGATTTACTTCTTAAATTCAGGTTTACTAGTCTTTTCTTTGCCAACTTCAACTTTGTTAATGTTTGTTTGGTCCCTTTGCTTCTTACTGAGCAAAAATAAAATTACTTTTATGAGGGTAATCTCCGTGAGAGGAAGATTTTCATCTGTTTTGGAAATCTTCATTGTTGTATTTCCAATGCCTGGAACAGTTTCTGATGCATAGTAGGCAATCAAGGAATATTTGTTGAATAACTTAATGAATAGAAAAGAGCAGAGTCATTACCAATATTTTTCTCTATGGTGTCACTTTTATAACTACACTTCTGAAGAGCTTCTAAGCTTTTTCAGATTATATTATTTAAATTATTTGATTAAAACAAACCTAAAAGCTATACGTTTTAGGGGCACCTGGGTTGCTCTGTTGTTAAGCATCTGCCTTTGGCTCTGGTCATGATCCCAGGGTCCTGGGATGGAGCCCGCATCGGGCTCTCTGCTCAGTGGGAGCCTGCTTCTCCCTTTCCCACTCCCCTTGCTTGTGTTCACTCTCTCGCTGTGTCTCTCTCTGTCAAATAATAAAATCTTAAAAAAAAAAAATAGTAAAATCTTAAAAAAAAAAAAAATAGCTAGGGTGCCTGGGCGGCGCAGTGGGTTAAGCCACTGCGTTCAGCTCAGGTCATGATCTTGGGGTCCTGGGATCGAGTCCCGCATGGGCTCTCTGCTCAGCAGGGAGCCTGCTTCCCTTCCTCTCTCTCTGCCTGCCTCTCTGCCTAATCTCTCTGTCAAATAAATAAAAAAATCTTTATAAAAAAAAAAGGTAAAAGTTTTATATTTTGGGGCTAATAAAATGTACTTTGTCTGAAGCACTTAACTTTACGCAAGTTTAGTAAGTACAACTTAATTTAGTTATTACAACTTTTTCTCTCTGTTCGAGACATGCAAACTCTTTAAACAATGATATAGCAAATATTTATCTACATACTCAGTGTAATTTTTGGAACTATTTTCTTCTAATAGAGTTCCATGTTTTGTGTAATCCCTTACATTGGTTTCTCAACACACACACACACACACACACACACACACACACACATTATTCTGAATCTGGCTAATTTTCATGTCATTCATTTCTTTATAATTTTACATCATATGATCATACTTCTCTCCAATAGATGTTATTGTCCATAGCTGTGGCCCTCAACCTGTGTTCAACAATCCAGCCATGTCACCATCATTTGGAAATGAGTTAGAAATACAAATTCTCAGGTCCTGTCCCAAATTGACCAAATCTGAAAACCCTAAGACTGGAGTCCAGCATGTGTGATTCCAATGAACGCAAAAGTCCAAGAACCACTGGTGGACAGCAATACTTTTGAATCTAACATCGAAGTTGAAGGTCAAGCAGAAAACAACATTCATTTGTAGAATTTAATGATCCATTTCCTCTTGCTACAATTAAGGAAATAATTAACTTACATCATATCTTTATTTTTAAATTGGAGGGATTGTTTTTATTGTATTATAATCTAAATTAAATTCTCCTTCAAAAAACACTTAACCTATTCTGGCTCTGATGGCAGTATATCAATTTTAAGTACTGTAACCTGTACTCTTCTGCCTTGAGCCATATTTTTTGTAAGGCTTGGTTTGGTTTTCTGCCTCACTAAGGACAAGGATCCTAACTCTGACTGATATATGGTGCCTTGAGGACAATGTTTACTATAGGAGGCAAAGAGGCAAAGCACCAGTGGTGTGTTGGACACTACTACTACTATGTTATCCTTATTATAAATAACAAGTAATTACAGATGCCCAGGGAAAAAACAAAAATCCCTTTTTCTGTTCCATCAAATGACACTTCTATCTTTATAGACCACCAATTAATAGGTTTTTAGGTTAATATAATTTTTCTGAATTCTTTCAACATAAATATTTTCTGAATGAATAAAAAAAAATTTATTCAAAGCCATTGTCTTTCAGCACATATTAAATTCATAACTACTTTGTATTCTAATTGGTGGTTAAGATCCATATCAAGTTTGAGTGAGAAAAATAATAAGATGTATTTAAAATAAACTATTCTGTTATCTACACTTTCTGTGTAGAGGTGTTTCCAAATGTTTTCATAGTTTTAGCTTTACTAAAATATTCACCATTAGCTTAGTGAAATGATAAATTTGTTTTACTGATGAATTGTTCTACTTTTGCTTAAGACCACCTATTTGATACTGTTCTTTGTATTAAGAGTCATGTTTTAAAATATGAGCTTGTTCAAACAGTCTGTTTTATAGAACTATGTTTTTCAAAGATTTTACTGAAGTTATTGTATAAAAGCTAATTCACACTGACTACATTTCTTGGCAAAACTAGAATATAAAATAAGCAGTACAAATGCATGGAGAATAAGAGAATTCTGATAACTTGACTTAACATTTAATAGATCCATCCTGGAACTAATTAGCTCTCCTTAAATTTTGCTTGGTCTAGTAGCTCCCAATAAGCAGAAAATTTTTGGCATGGTGAATCTGACATTCTGGATTAGTTGATGATGATAAAATGACTTTCAGTCCTGACAGATTACTTACATTATTTCACTTACATATATTATGCATAAGACATTTAAGAAATAAAATATGCATGAAAAGTATACTACAGAATAAATATGCAAACAGTTAAATGTTCTAATGCAGAAATATAAAGCATATTTTATAAAACACGTCTTACTTTCCAGGGACTATAAATTTACATTAGGATGTTAAAACAACATTCATCATGCATGGGGTCAAGATTTATAGGAGTATAATATGGTCTCAAATATGTTTTTTCAGCAGTTACTAATAAATTATTATTAAAGTCATTATTTAAATTATTATTAGTTATTTTTGAAACTTTGTTCTAATTAAAAATGGGGAGATTATAATCTTCATTTTTGTCCCTCGAAATCCTGTGGTTCAGGGACCTCTAAATAAGTTATGCAATTCTAAGACAAAGAAAAAGTATTGACAAGGCTACAATACAGCCAAAAGCCAATGGCTTATCTTTACACATAGTATTAAGTATCCAAAAACACTTGAGTAATTCATGTTCCAACTAACACTTGCCAGGCATTGCATACAGACATACCACAATATGATCATTTATATTGTGTGTAAAATAATACAGCTTCATCATTTTATAGCAGATGTATGGAGGAATATGATGCAGTCACAAATATGCTCACAGTCAGAAGGAAACAAGGCTTTTATAAGTTAATCAGAGAAAGACATCAACTTGGAAATTATCTCTGATTATGAATTGTCACCATTGTTTTGTTTGGTTTTGCTTTTCAATTACCTGAAATAATGTGACAGAATCCAAGGATATATGCTATGGTTTGGTGAAAAGATCAAGGAATATGGAACCAGAAGACCCAGTTCTACTTTTCAGTAATAGTGTTGTTGAAGTTACAGTTATCCTTGCAGAGTATTAACTATATTTCTGTGCAGGGTGAATGTGTTATAGTGAGAGAAGCTTTATAACTGCAATTCATTGAAAGGCATCCTGATATTTTTAAGAAAAGTCTTTTGATAAAGCTAATTGAAAGGAGCATTTTAGCTAAAGAATTCAATACACTGTTTCTTTATAGTTTTTTTTTTTTGATCCATTTTTTTAATTTTTTTTATTTTTTATAAACATATATTTTTATCCCCAGGGGTACAGGTCTGTGAATCACCAGGTTTACACACTTCACAGCACTCACCAAAGCACATACCCTCCCCAATGTCCATAATCCCACCCCCTTCTCCCAACCCCCCTACAGTTTTAAAATATTTTCACAGGGACACTTGGGTGGCTCAGTCAGTTAAGCATCTGCCTTCGACTCAGGTCATGATCCCAGGGCCCTGGGATCAAGCTCCGTGTTGGGCTCCCTGCTAACAGGGGAGTCTGCTTCTCCCTCTCCCTCTGCCTTCCCCCTCTGGTTGTGCTCTGTCTCATGCTTTCTCTCTTAAATAAATAAAATCTTTTAAACAATTAAAAATAAAACATTTTTCACAAATAGCATCTATACACAAAAACTGATGATGAAGATTTATCTTTAGTAAACTATTATTTAAATGAAGTTATGGTATAAGTTTACACTTGTAAAATAAATATACTTTGATGATATTTATTTTTGTGTATATGGATATGGTCTCATATTAGTTGTATTAAGGCAAAAGGTGTAACAACAAACAAGTCTGTTTGGAGAGTGTTACATCAGAGTGCACGTGTGGCTCAGTCAGTTAAGTCCCCAAGTCTGACTCTTGATCTTGATTTTGGCTTAGATCATGATCCCATCATCATGATATGAGAGCCCCTCCTATCCAGGCTCTGCTCTCAGCATGAAGTCTGCTTGAGATTCCTGCTCTCCCTCTGCACTTCCCCCACACTCATGCTTTCTCTTTCTCTCAAAAGAAAGAAAGAAAGAAAATGTTCCATTGATTTTTCTGCCTTTTCACAAAGAACTAACTAAAAATCTGACATATATGGTTTATCCTTAAATATGAAAACTGAATTTTTAAGTAAATTAAAGTTGATTTCAGTCTAAGTCTTCAAGCAGATTAGACTAAATTCAGTCTGAAATATTTTGAAGCACTCCATTAAGTGATTTTATAAGCAAGACTTTTCCATTCTAAATGAAAAAAAAAAGTTTATATTAGGCATCTTTACAAAAAATATTGTTTTGTTTTTCAAGGTAATATAGACCACAGTATTGATCCATGCCTTTTATTAAGTCGTTCAAATTACCTTGCTGCAATAGATCTTATACTGAGCTTCACTCTGAAGACCACCCAGAAACTCCATCTGGTCCAAATATAATTACCATCCTGCCAGTAAGTATCCCATGGTCTATAGCTTATGCTAAATATATTCACTCACAAAGCAATTTAATATGTTGCTTTTTATTTAAGTAAAATATGAAATATTAGTGTAGCAGTTAGAACTTCATTATTATGCATGAGTATATTTTACTTTTAAACAATACTCCTGACAGGAAGCTTTTGTCTCATTTCCCCTATATCAATCTCAGTATTCTTATTTTAAGGAAAAGAAGCCCATGTGAATGCCATACAGACAATTACTCTCCTCAGAATGCACTAACTTGCTTGCTGTGCCTCAAATTAGAAACTCTATTAATATGATAGTTCAGTAGAGATAATAGAGAGACAGTAGGTGGATAGAGAGATGATAGATGATAGCTAGATAGAGATAGATAATAAGTAGATGGGTCCATATGAGACAGACAGAAACAGAGACAGAGACAGACAGAGAGATGATAGATAACTAGATGATAGTTGATAGACAGGAAGGAAGGAAGGAAGGAAGGAAGGAAGGAAGGAAGGAAAATAGGAAGGAAGGAAGGTGATAGAACAAGCCAGGCTTTTTGTGAACTTAATCTAGTTTTCTCTACAAACTTAACCAACTTTTCTGCTGAAGGATTTTAATGTTTTTGACTAAATGCCCAACTAAAAAACACATTATCTCAACATTTCCAGCTTCCCAAAGAACAGAAACAGAGACCAGATCTAAGAACAGATATGAGCTGTAAACCTCTAAGGAAACAGACCAAAATTTGAAAACCATTGTATGTTCTGGAATATTTGATAATGGTTAGCACTATTCTTCCAAAATCTTCTTCAGATCATAGACTTCTAAAATGCAGATGTGGTTTAAGCCTTTCCAAAATTTTTAAATTATATTTTTAAAACTTGAGGTTATTATCCTTGACGTTATGGAGCTAAATTCAGATTAGAGAGATATAAATGTTTTTTTTGAGATTTTTGAGTTAAAATAAGATTATGAAGACTTCCAAAATGCAAATGTATTTTATTTCTTGTTTTTTAGACGATTTCATTGAGGAATAATTTGCACACAAGTGTATCTACTTTAAGAATACAGTCCAATAAGTTTTGAAAAAAATCAAGATACAGATCATTTCCATTACTCAAAAAGTTATTATTTTCCCTTTATAGTAAATTCATGCCATCTAACCTTCTGCCCTAAGGAACCATTGAAATGTTCCTATAGATTTCTGTCACTATAGATTGTTTTTGCCTATTCCACAATTTCATATGAATGCAATTATACAGAATATATTCTTTTCTGTTTAGCTTCTTTCACTTAACAAATGTATTTTAAACTTTTCAATATAGGTTTTGAAAAATATAAAAAATCTTGGGGCGCCTGGGTGGCTCAGTGGGTTAAGCCACTGCCTTCGGCTCAGGTCATGATCTCAGGGTGCTGGGATCGAGTCCCACATCGGGCTCTCTGCTCAGCAGGGAGCCTGCTTCCCTCTCTCTCTCTTTCTACCTGCCTCCCCATCTACTTGTGATCTCTCTCTGTCAAATAAATAAATAAAATCTTTAAAAAAAAAAAAAAAAGAAAAATATAAAAAATCTTGACTTCAAGGAGCTAACTTCCGATTAAAAAGATATAAATGATTTTTTGAAATTTTTGAGTGAGAAGAAACTCTCATCCTGTCATTATATGGATGAGGAATTTAAAATTCAAAGAAAATGAAATGATTTGGATAATTAAAGAATTGGGTCTAGAAACCAGGTCAAAATGTGACATTGACTTACTCTTTTCCCTTGACTTACACATTGATAAAATCCAGTCTGTAGTTAATTGGTAACTTGTAGATAAATTGTTTTAAGATTAATATTCAAGAATATAATATGTGTTTTTAATCTCAAAATACTATAAAAATTTAAAATATACTGCAATATTTAGAGAAGGATTCTTTAAGAAGTTTCTAAAAGAATCTTTTTGGAAATAATAATGATAATTGTATTTAAACCTACTCCCCCAAATTTGTATTGTCTATGTTTTAAAATACCTTAATAATAAGAACTGATAATAAAAATAACTGCAGGATATCACCACATCTGACAGTTGGTTAAATTTTGATGAACATGTATAATCTTATTTAATTCTCAAAACCCACCATGTCAAGATGACTCCTCCCTTTTTACACATAAGTAATCTGCATAAGTTAAAGAAAATTTTTAAAAGATATACCGGTGAAGAAAAGTGTGTGTATAAGATATTCAGGATGAGCAAACTATAGCTTTTTAGTACTGAATTAGCTCTGAGTTTAAAACTATAAAATAAAATTCATTTAAATAGACATTAAAAAAATAAAGAAATAAATAGAAATTTATTATCTTCATAATGCTCACAATTTAAAAAAATCAGAAACATCATCTATACAGACTTTCTTTTCTTGCAGAAAGATATTTATCTTGAGAAATTATATTTATGCTAGATTGCATAACATTATGGTCAGTGTGATTAGATCAATTCATTTTTTTTTTTTTTTTTTTTTTTTTTTTTTTTTTTTTAATTTTTTTATTTTTTATAAACATATATTTTTATCCCCTGGGGTACAGGTCTGTGAATCACCAGGCTTACACACTTCACAGCACTCACCAAATCACATACCCTCCCCAATGTCCATAATCCCACCCCCTTCTCCCAAACCCCCTCCCCCCGGCAACCTCAGTTTGTTTTGTGAGATCAAGAGTCACTTATGGTTTGTCTCCCTCCCAATCCCATCTTGTTTCATTTATTCTTCTTCTACCCACTTAAGCCTCCATGTTGCATCACCACTTCCTCATATCAGGGAGATCATATGATAGTTGTCTTTCTCTGCTTGACTTATTTCGCTAAGCATGATACGCTCTAGTTCCATCCATGTTGTTGCAAATGGCAAGATTTCATTTCTTTTGATGGCTGCATAGTATTCCATTGTGTATATATACCACATCTTCTTGATCCATTCATCTGTTGATGGACATCTAGGTTCTTTCCATAGTTTGGCTACTGTGGACATTGCTGCTATAAAACATTCGGGTGCATGTGCCCCTTTGGACCACTACATTTGTATCTTTAGGGTAAATACCCAATAGTGCAATTGCTGGGTCATAGGGCAGTTCTATTTTCAACATTTTGAGGAACCTCCATGCTGTTTTCCAGAGTGGCTGCACCAGCTTGCATTCCCACCAACAGTGTAGGAGGGTTCCCCTTTCTCCGCATCCTCGCCAGCATCTGTCATTTCCTGACTTGTTGATTTTAGCCATTCTGACTGGTGTGAGGTGATATCTCATTGTGGTTTTGATTTGTATTTCCCTGATGCCGAGTGATATGGAGCACTTTTTCATGTGTCTGTTCGCCATCTGGATGTCTTCTTTGCAGAAATGTCTGTTCATGTCTTCTGCCCATTTCTTGATTGGATTATTTGTTCTTTGGGTGTTGAGTTTGCTAAGTTCTTTATAGATTCTGGACACTAGTCCTTTATCTGATATGTCGTTTGCAAATATCTTCTCCCATTCTGTCAGTTGTCTTTTGATTTTGTTAACTGTTTCCTTTGCTGTGCAAAAGCTTTTGATCTTGATGAAATCCCAGTAGTTCATTTTTTCCCTTGCTTCCCTTGCCTTTTGCGTTGTTCCTAGGAAGATGTTTGCTGCGGCAGAGGTCGAAGAGGTTGCTGCCCGTGTTCTCCTCAAGGATTTTGATGGATTCCTTTCGTACATTGAGGTCCTTCATCCATTTTGAGTCTATTTTTGTGTGTGGTGTAAGGAAATGGTCCAATTTCATTTTTCTGCATGTGGCTGTCCAATTTTCCCAGCACCATTTATTGAAAAGGCTGTCTTTTTTCCATTGGACATTCTTTCCTGCTTTGTCGAAGATTAGTTGACCATAGATTTGAGGGTCTATTTCTGGGCTCTCTATTCTGTTCCATTGATCTATGTGTCTGTTTTTGTGCCAGTACCATGCTGTCTTGATGATGACAGCTTTGTAATAGAGCTTGAAGTCCGGAATTGTGATGCCACCAACGTTGGCTTTCTTTTTCAATATCCCTTTGGCTATTCGAGGTCTTTTCTGGTTCCATATAAATTTTAGAATTATTTGTTCCATTTCTTTGAAAAAGATGGATGGTACTTTGATAGGAATTGCATTAAATGTGTAGATTGCTTTAGGTAGCATAGACATTTTCACAATATTTATTCTTCCAATCCAGGAGCATGGAACATTTTTCCATTTCTTTGTGTCTTCCTCAATTTCTTTCATGAGTACTTTATAGTTTTCTGAGTATAGATTCTGTGTCTCTTTGGTTAGGTTTATTCCTAGGTATCTTATGGTTTTGGATGCAATTGTAAATGGGATTGACTCCTTAATATCTCTTTCTTCTGTCTTGCTGTTGGTGTAGAGAAATGCAACTGATTTCTGTGCATTGATTTTATATCCTGACACTTTACTGAATTCCTGTATAAGTTCTAGCAGTTTTGGAGTGGAGTCTTTTGGGTTTTCCACATATAGTATCATATCATCTGCGAAGAGTGATAATTTGACTTCTTCTTTGCCGATTTGGATGCCTTTAATTTCCTTTTGTTGTCTGATTGCTGAGGCTAGGACCTCTAGTACGATGTTGAATAGCAGTGGTGATAATGGACATCCCTGCCGTGTTCCTGACCTTAGCGGAAAAGCTTTCAGTTTTTCTCCATTGAGAATGATATTTGCGGTGGGTTTTTCATAGATGGCTTTGATGATATTGAGGTATGTGCCCTCTATCCCTACACTTTGAAGAGTTTTGATCAGGAAGGGATGTTGTACTTTGTCAAATGCTTTTTCAGCATCTATTGAGAGTATCATATGGTTCTTGTTCTTTCTTTTATTGATGTGTTGTATCACATTGACTGATTTGCGGATGTTGAACCAACCTTGCAGCCCTGGAATAAATCCCACTTGGTCGTGGTGAATAATCTTTTTAATGTACTGTTGAATCCTATTGGCTAGTATTTTGTTGAGTATTTTCGCATCTGTGTTCATCAAGGATATCGGTCTATAGCTCTCTTTTTTGGTGGGATCCTTGTCTGGTTTTGGGATCAAGGTGATGATGCTGGCCTCATAAAATGAGTTTGGAAGTTTTCCTTCCATTTCTATTTTTTGGAACAGTTTCAGGAGAATAGGAATTAGTTCTTCTTTAAATGTTTTGGTAGAATTCCCCCGGGAAAGCCGTCTGGCCCTGGGCTTTTGTTTGTTTGGAGATTTTTAATGACTGTTTCAATCTCCTTACTGGTTATGGGTCTGTTCAGGCTTTCTATTTCTTCCTGGTTCAGTTGTGGTAGTTTATATGTTTCTAGGAATGCATCCATTTCTTCCAGATTGTCAAATTTATTGCCGTAGAGTTGCTCATAGTATGTTCTTATAATAGTTTGTATTTCTTTGGTGTTAGTTGTGATCTCTCCTCTTTCATTCATGATTTTATTTATTTGGGTCCTTTCTCTTTTCTTTTTGATAAGTCGGGCCAGGGGTTTATCAATTTTATTAATTCTTTCAAAGAACCAGCTCCTAGTTTCGTTGATTTGTTCTATGTTTTTTGGTTTCTATTTCATTGATTTCTGCTCTGATCTTTATGATTTCTCTTCTCCTGCTGGGCTTAGGGTTTCTTTCTTGTTCTTTCTCCAGCTCCTTTAGGTGTAGGGTTAGGTTGTGTACCTGAGACCTTTCTTGTTTCTTGAGAAAGGCTTGTACCGCTATATATTTTCCTCTCAGGACTGCCTTTGTTGTGTCCCACAGATTTTGAACCGTTGTATTTTCATTATCATTTGTTTCCATGATTTTTTTCAATTCTTCTTTAATTTCCCGGTTGACCCATTCATTCTTTAGAAGGATACTGTTTAGTCTCCATGTATTTGGGTTCTTTCCAAACTTCCTTTTGTGGTTGAGTTCTAGCTTTAGAGCATTGTGGTCTGAAAATATGCAGGGAATGATCCCAATCTTTTGATACCGGTTGAGTCCTGATTTAGGACCGAGGATGTGATCTATTCTGGAGAATGTTCCATGTGCACTAGAGAAGAATGTGTATTCTGTTGCTTTGGGATGAAATATTCTGAATATATCTGTGATGTCCATCTGGTCCAGTGTGTCATTTAAGGCCTTTATTTCCTTGCTGATCTTTTGCTTGGATGACCTGTCCATTTCAGTGAGGGGAGTGTTAAAGTCCCCTACTATTATTGTATTATTGTTGATGTGTTTCTTTGATTTTGTTATTAATTGGTTTATATAGTTGGCTGCTCCCACATTGGGGGCATAGATATTTAAAATTGTTAAATCTTCTTGTTGGACAGACCCTTTGAGTATGATATAGTGTCCTTCCTCATCTCTTATTATAGTCTTTGGCTTAAAATCTAATTGATCTGATATAAGGATTGCCACTCCTGCTTTCTTCTGATGTCCATTAGCATGGTAAATTCTTTTCCACCCCCTCACTTTAAATCTGGAGGTGTCTTCGGGCTTAAAATGTGTTTCTTGGAGGCAACATATAGATGGGTTTTGTTTTTTTATCCATTCTGATACCCTGTGTCTTTTGACAGGGGCATTTAGCCCATTCACATTCAGGGTAACTATTGAGAGATATGAATTTAGTGCCATTGTATTGCCTGTAAGGTGACTGTTACTGTATATGGTCTCTGTTCCTTTCTGATCTACCACTTGTAGGCTCTCTCTTTGCTTAGAGGACCCCTTTCAATATTTCCTGTAGAGCTGGTTTGGTATTTGCAAATTCTTTCAGTTGTTGTTTGTCCTGGAAGCTTTTAATCTCTCCTTCTATTTTCAATGATAGCCTAGCTGGATATAGTATTCTTGGCTGCATGTTTTTTTCTCGTTTAGTGCTCTGAAAATATCATGCCAGCTCTTTCTGGCCTGCCAGGTCTCTGTGGATAAGTCAGCTGCCAATCTAATATTTTTACCATTGTATGTTACAGACTTCTTTTCCCGGGCTGCTTTCAGGATTTTCTCTTTGTCATTGAGACTTGTAAAATTTTACTATTAGGTGACGGGGTGTGGGCCTATTCTTATTGATTTTGAGGGGCATTCTCTGAACCTCCTGAATTTTGATGCTCGTTCCCTTTGCCATATTGGGGAAATTCTCCCCAATAATTCTCTCCAGTATACCTTCTGCTCCCCTCTCACTTTCTTCTTCTTCTGGAATCCCAATTATTCTAATGTTGTTTCGTCTTATGGTGTCACTTATCTCTCGAATTCTCCCCTCGTGGTCCAGTAGCTGTTTGTCCCTCTTTTTGCTCAGCTTCTTTATTCTCTGTCATTTGGTCTTCTATATCACTAATTCTTTCTTCTGCCTCATTTATCCTAGCAGTTAGAGCCTCCATTTTTGATTGCACCTCATTAATAGCTTTTTTGATTTCACCTTGGTTAGATTTTAGTTCTTTTATTTCTCCAGAAAGGGCTTTTATATCTCTCGAGAGGGTTTCTCTAATATCTTCCATGCCTTTTTCGAGCCCGGCTAGAACCTTGAGAATTGTCATTCTGAACTCTAGATCTGACATATTACCGATGTCTGTATTGATTAGGTCCCTAGCCTTCGGTACTGCCTCTTGTTTCTTTTTTTTGTGTTGAATTTTTACGTCTTGTCATTTTGTCCAGATAAGAGTAAATGAAGGGGCAAGTAAAATACTAAAAGGGTGGCAACAACCCCAGGAAAATATGCTTTAACCAAATTAGAAGAGATCCAAAATCGTGAGTGGGGAGAAAGGGGATATAAAAAGAGGTTCAAAAAAGAAAAAAAAAAAAAAAAAAAAAAAAAAAAAAAAAAAAAAAAAAAAAAAAAAAAAAAAAAAAAGAAAAGAAAAGATTTTTTTAAAAAAAAAAAAACACCTAAGAAAAAATGTAAAAAAAAATATATATATATATATTAGATAAACTAGTAAAAAATCGTCGTTAAAAAAGAAAAAGGTAACAGTTAAAAAAAAAAAATTTTACCCGAAGGCGCGAAAAAAAAAAAAATGAAAAAGAAAAAGAAAAAATTAAATTAACTGCAAGACTAAAAAAAATCACAGGAAAAAAAGCCATGAGTTCCGTGCTTGGCTTTCTCCTCCTCTGGAATTCTGCTGCTCTCCTTGGTATTGAAAACCGCACTCCTTGGTAGGTGAACTTGGTCTCGGCTGGATTTCTTGTTGATCTTTCTGGGGGAGGGGCCTGTTGTAGTGATTCTCAAAGTGTCTTTGCCCCAGGCGGAATTACACCGCCCTTACCCGGGGCCGGGGTGAGTAATCCGCTCGGGTTTGCTTTCAGGAGCTTTTTGTTCCCTGAGCGCTTTCCGTAGTAGAGTTCCAGAGGACGGGAATACAAATGGCGGCCTCCTGGTCTCCGGCCCGGAGGAGCTGAGAGCCCAGGGCCCCACTCCTCAGTGCGCCCTCAGAGAACTGCGCCCAGTTACTCCCGTCTGCCTGACCTCCGGCCGCGCTCCGAGCTCACCGAGCCTGCGACCGGTTCAAGGTAACCCCGAGCTGCGAGCTTACTGTCAGCTCTGTCTCTGTAGCCGGCTTTCCCGTTCCAATACCCGCAAGCTCTGCGACACTCAGACACCCCCGATCCTTCTGTGACCCTGCGGGACCTGAGGCCACGCTGACCCCGCGTGGGCTTCGCCCCGGTTTAGCCTCTGGAGCGATGTCCCTCAGCGGAACAGACTTTTAAAAGTCCTGATTTTGTGCGCGGTTGCTCTGCTGCTTGCCGGGAGCCGGCCCCTCCCCCCGGGGTCTATCTTCCCGTCGCTTTGGATTCACTTCTCCGCCAGTCCTACCTTTCAGAAAGTGGTTGTTTTTCTGTTTCCAGAATTGCTGTTCTTCTTCTCTTCGATCTGCCGATGGATTTTCAGGTGTTTGCAATCTTTAGATAAGCTATCTAGCTGATCTCCGGCTAGCTGAAGCAGTCTCAGCTTGCTACTTCTCCGCCATCTTGACTCCTCCTCTAGATCAATTCATTTTTAAAACCTCTCTGCAAAAGCTGAGAATGCAGCATGTTAGTGAAAAAATTGACTCATGGGGCAGATGGGTGGCTCAGTTGGTTAAGTATCCAATTTTTTATTTCAACTTAGGTCATGGTCTCAGGGTGTGAGATTGAGCCCCATGTCAGGCTCTGTACTGGGTTCAGAGTCTACTTGAGACTCTTTCCCTCCCTCTCCCTTTGCCCTTTCCTTCTCTTTAAAAACAAGAAAAAAATGTGAGTCATAAATTTTAACACAGAGATTAATACTGTGGATCTGCAATAATAGATAATTAATGGAACAGTTTGACTTTTTAAATTATAAAGTATTTTTCAATTGAGAAAATAAAGTTTTGGGGAATGTGACATTTCACTTAATTTATTATTAAATGAATAGAATATTAAAACATTAGACTCATTAGTAATATCAACACTGTTATTTAAAAAAATAGAAAACTTATACAAAGACCACTGTTATCTAAAAGC
Source organism: Mustela putorius furo (assembly GCF_011764305.1). Lineage (NCBI taxonomy): Eukaryota > Metazoa > Chordata > Mammalia > Carnivora > Mustelidae > Mustela > Mustela putorius. The sequence goes on from NW_025421578.1 coordinate 26,268, forward strand.
CATGGCCAAAATACCAATATGTTTTTCTTTAAAAATGGATTTGTTCTGCTTAGAGATGGGAATAATTAAGACACAGAAATATTAAAATAAAACACATGGAAGAAACCAACAAATATTGTGAAATGTTAGGAAATGTGGGGTGGAGAAGGGTGGGGGTAATGCTACTTTGACCATAGAGGAATCTTATGGACCACATCACACTTTCAGTAGCGAGGATACAGACAACTCCTAAAATAATAATTTCTGTGGATCTGTTTAAAATTAAAAGCTAATAAGGGTGTTCTATAGATAATCTAGGAAAGAAAGAAAAACTTAAAAAATATGTCTTAAAAACAAACAAGGGGTGCCAGGCTGGCTGTGTGATTAAGCATCCAACTTGATTTCAGCTCAGGTCATGATCTCAGGGTTATAAGATTGAGCCTCTTATGGGGCTCATGGGCTGGTGTGGAGCCTGCTTAAGATTCTCTCTCTCCCTCCCTCTCTCTCTTCACACACACACACACACACACAATAAATAAAATTAAAATTAAATAAATAAATAAAAGCACTGTAGTCTTCAAATTCTGAACTAATCATTCATATACTGGGCACTTCTTTCCAGTAAAATTTTGTTCAGCTCTAATTTCATAAGAGATATGGAGTTTCAGTTAACAGTTAACAGACTATGGGAATTCCCCTGTGTAATTAATTTTTTTCTAAAATTTCTTCAGTTCTACAGAATATTGTGCCATATAGTTATTCCCTAACTTATTTGTGTGTGAAATATTTAGATTATTTCCACTCTTATAAATACTATAAATAATTTGTGGGTTAATAATTTTCCACATTTCTGATTATTTTCTTATGATAAGTTTTCTAGAAGTTAGATTATTTCATCAAAGAATGTGAACATATTAACACTCCTGATTCAAATTGCATACACTACCTATCTTAGCATTACTACCTTTTAAAATATTACCAATTTCATAAATGAAAACTGTATATTTTATTTATTTTACCATGAACATGCAACTATCCACTTCTATCACTACTGCTCTGAGAACCCTATTATGTCCATCAACGTTTTTTCCATGTTGATTTCAATGATTTCTTAAAGCTCCTTCAATATTAAAAAAATATATCCCCTGAAAATACTGTCCATTTTAATTAGTCTTTTTAATAGTTTATGTTTTTGCCATACAGAAAGATTTTTATTTTCTTACATTGTTTTACGTATAGAAGGCCACTGTGAATTCTGAGCTTGTTTTCTCTTAGATTATTGTGGATTTTTTTTTTTCAGTTTTGAACATTTAATCCACACTTCTTGTGGTGAGCACTGGGTATAACATGTAAGTGACAAATCACTAAATTCTCTTCTGAAACCAATACCACACTACATGTTAACTAACCAGAATTTAAATAAAAACTGGAACTTATTTATTTATTTATTTATTCCAACTATAATTTATATTTGTATAGTTAGGATCTAATGCATCTAACTCTTGATCTCAGCTCAGGTATTGTTTGCAAGGTCATGAGTTCAAGCCCCATGCTTGGCTCTACTTTGAGTGTGGAGTTTACTTAAAAAAAAAAAAAAAATTAGTTTAAAGAAAACACTTGTGTTGAGGACTGGGGTTGTCAGTGTTGAATCACTAAATTGTACACCTGACACTAGCATTACACTGTATGTGAACTAACTGAAATTTAAATAAAAACTTAAAAAAAATAAATAAGCCTGTGTAGTAGCATTTAAAAAAAAAACATAGAAAAACAGGAATTTTCAATGGGCTTTCTAATCTCTTTATCAATATACCTTTAAATTACTGAAGACAATAGAGTACACTTAATTATAGCTAAAATATCTACAGGTGCCCATTTCTATTTTAATTTTTTCCTTATGTTCATATTTTTTAAATATTGCATGTATTTATTTGAGAGAGATAGAGAAAGCAAGAGACAGAGCACAAGCCCGAGGACGGGGCAAAGGGAGAAGGAGAAGACTCCCCACTGAGCATGGAGCCCCAGGAGGATTCTATTCCAGGACCCTGGGATCATGACCCCAGATGAAGGCAGCTGCCTAAGAGACTGAGCTACCCAGGCACCCTTATGTTCATAACTTTTTAAAAAGCTGTTCACTCTGCCAGCTATACAACCTTATCATGTTATGATTAAAAATATTTCCAGGGCACCTGGGTGGTTCAGTGGGTTAAGTCCCTGCCTTCAGCTCAGGTCATGGTCTCAGGGTCCTGGGATCAAGCCCCTCATTGGGCTCTCTGCTAGTGGGGGAGCCTGCTTCCCCCTTTCTCTCTGCCTTCCTCTCTGCCTACTTGTGATCTCTCTTTCTCTGTTAAATAAATAAATAAAATATTTTTAAAAAGGATTAAAAATATTTCCTCAGGACTCTGGAAATGTTAAATATCACATTTGTTTTCTATTGCTGTGTTATTTATGACCACAAACTTAGCAGCTCACCGTTCTGTATGCCAGAAATGTACCAAGCTGTGACTGGGCTCTCTCTTCAGGCTGAAGTCAAGGTGACAAAGGAAATCCTTTGTGTGTGTGCCTATCTGGAGGTAAGGGTCCTTTTTTACGCTCATTTCTGCTCCTGGCAGAATCTGTTCCTTGCAGATGTCACATCATTTTCTTGCTGCTTGCCTACCACAAAAGTACAAATAAATCTAGAAGGAAAATGGGACACAATACTCAGACCTTCAATTGATAGTTTAAACTATATATATAGTTATATAGATATGGATATAGATAGATCTAGATATCTATCTATCTATCTATCTATCTATCTATATCCATGTCTAAATCTCTATATCTATAGATATATAGATTTTTGAACAGGTCTTCTAAGAGTTCCATAAGGATTCACTTATTTTCCATATTTGATTTGTGTGTGGATACTTTCTTCTAACTCATCATCACTGACAGATGAAGCCATGGTTTTCATATTTGTTCTTATTCTCCTAACTGGACCCTTTTCATATTTCTGTCTTTAGTTAGCTGCCTTGAGTTTTCTAGGATTAATCAAAATGTCTGCAAATGATGATTTCTTCCCAATACTTGAATATCTTATCTTGTTAGTGAAAGAATTCCTTTTACTTTCCTTTTTAACTTAATCACAAAGTCTTTAGGATTTCATAATTAGATATACCAATGTCTATTGATTTCATACAGCTATTCTTAACTATACTTTAAAAAAATAACTTCCTAGTTTTTACCTTTATACAGTCTTCCCTTTCATTTTGCTCTGCTTTGCTTTAAAAAAAAAAAAAAAAAAAAGAATATTAAAGGTTTTTTGACTTTGGACATATGTTGAAAGGATTTCCTTACAAGAAAAATGGGTTTTCTTATTGGAATGTTTGGTGTATTTGTAATATTAATTGATTTTCTAATATTGTAAATCAATGTATATATTATATCTATAAAATATATACAATTTACAAATAAGAAAAAAAGACATTTTAACTGTATAGTTTGATGTATTTTTGGATAAAAATCTGTATACTATTATATGTACTGCACAATAAAACTTTATAGTCAATCCCTGTTCTGTCACCTCCCCAAACCAGGAAAAACACTGATTGTACTTGAGAATGTCACAGAAATGAAGTCAAACTGTATACCCTGTTTGTGAGATGCATTCACAGAGATGTTTTTCTCTGTGTCAGCAATAATGCTTTTATGAAATTTATTCCTACTGTTGTATAGATTTGTATTTCATTCTTTTTCATTACAGAGCACTGTTCCATAATCTTAGTAACTCTCTTTTTGATAAATGTTTGGAATATTTCTAGTCTTTGACTATTTTGCATGACACTACTATGCATTATTATTGCTCAAATCTCTTTGGTGGACATAAATTTGTATTTCTCTTGGGTAAATACCCAGGAGATAACTTTCATAGTCATAGGGTAGATATATGTTTTTTAACTTTATAAGAATGGCAAAATGGTTTTTAAAAATAATCACCACTTTTATACTCCCACCAAGCAATGTATGAAAGTTCCAGTGGCTTCCCCCCCAATCTTAGACAAACACTTAGAATTGTGTTTAATTTCACTACATTTTCCTGGAAACATTTGCCTTAAGGTTATATGCTTATGGAAATTTACTTGTACACTGGAGGTGATATTTTAATAATAATTGAAGCCTATCAAACCAAATAGAATAGGAAAAATTTTGGTAGTAAAAAAGCCTTCTCCTGGATTTTTTTTTTTTTTTCTTTCTTTCAGTTTTTTAGTGATTCGTGAGGATATAGTTTTGAACCTTAGGGAGAAAATCTTGATAATATAAAATGTAGATGGAATTTTCCTTAAGACTCAAACTCAAGTAAACCATATTGTGAGTCACCAATACAGAAAAATGTTATTATTTAACCTGTAATAAAAGCTGTGGCATATTTTATAACATCTTCAAACCTGGGGACACCTGGGTGACTCAATCCATTAAGCATCTGCCTTAGGCTCATGTTATGATCCTGAAGTCCTGGGATTGAGTCTTGTATGGGTCTCCCTGCTCAGTGGGAGCCTACGTCTCCCTCTGCCTGCTTCTCCCCTCTGAAAAATAAATAAATCAATCTTAAAAAAAAAAAAAAAACTCTAAACCTGTATCCATTTCAAGTCCTGATAGACTAGCTCAGAGCCCCCTAAGGAAATTTCTATGCTGCTGTGCTTTCTTCCCACTGCCCCAAAGGATATTGCTGAGGATGAGGATAATTTCAATTTAATAGCTTTGACATCATCTGAAAAACATCTTATAGCACAATTTTGCTAATTTTGCTAGGATAAAACTCTCATTTTGCTTTCCCAGACAGTCTTCAGTGATTCACAGTATAGGAATGGACTGTTGCCCAGACATGTGGTAGTCAAGGCTGATTTAAACCCTTTATAAAATCCAATTGGTATATAATTAGATAAAAACTTCCCTTCACCCCAAAAGACCATTTTAGCAAGATAGTGGTTCTTCTTTGGCAATTGGGCGGATTTTACTTATGCAATTGAAGGAAGGAAATTACTTCCATAATCTCACTGGCCACCATTAAGTGAATAATCAAATTTGTGGTATAGAATATTTTAAGGATCATATTTCCAATCTTGTCTAAAGAAACTCTGTTCCCAAATATATTAAGCATAGGGAAAATAAAATGAAGGTTAACTATCATTAAATCAAGCTGGTGCATAATTAAGGATGTGGCTGAAATTTCCCCTAAGCATATTCTATACACTGCAGTTTGGAATTGCGTTGAAATAAAGAACATTGATGTTTTTCCCCCTTTCTTTAGGCATCTATCCCTGGAGAAATAGCCCATAAGGAGGTAATTGCCACAATCCAGATTTCCTGTAGACGAAGCTTCAGGAGAATCATCGTCAATCCACACATAAACTCTGCATCAAAAGTAGTTTTTCACTCAATGGGAGCGCTGAATATGTAAGATTCTGAAGGCTATTAAAAACTGATTCCAGCTAAGGATTTACCTACATATATAGGATAGAGATAATATGGTGTTAGACAATCCAGCTCAGTCCTATTAGAAAAACTGCATCAGAAATCAAATAACAAATGTATTGTAAATACAGTTTTTTGGCCAGAAGTTGTTTCTTTATTTGATCAAACTTATTTATTTGATCAAATAACTGTCCAAACAACCCTGCCCCTACCACAAAACACTCTACTGAAAGACAAAATAAGAATGAGTCTGCAACCTTTCCTGTGGAGAAATGAAGATAGGATTAGAGCTCAGAAGTTTCTGTGGGCTCTCCAGAACCTTCCCAGTTCAGAGTAATCTACCACTGAACTTCATTTTCCCTGATTTGTCTTGTCAAGTCTTCTAAGTCATATACCTTACATCCAAAAACTTATATTGTCAGAAAACTTAATTCTCATTTCCATGCTCATACTATTATTTTTTCTAGTCTATAAACAATTATGAATTACTGTGATGTGATGAAGTATAAGCAACAGTGAGTGAAATTAAACACATTAATTCTGAGAGTCTGGAGGTCTCAGGATGTTTTCACAGAAGGGAAACACCTAAAACTAATATGTGAAAGATGAGTAGCTTTTGCCTGCTAAAGCAATAATTTAAAGGACAGTGCAGAAGAACTTCCTACTTCTTAAAGTGAGATATTCTGGCAAGATGAATATATTTAAGGAAAAGAACATTGGAAAGAAGAGAGAAATTATTCCTGTAAAGGAGGAGGGAAGTTAAAAAAAACAGATAAAGATACAGGAAAAGAAGATGATGATGATGAAGATGAAGTGGAAAATGAAGACTAAAGAGAAGGGAGTGGGAGAAGAGGATAAAGAAGAGGAATAGAAGGGGAGGAGGGAGATGGGGAGAAGAGGAAAGAGAAAAGAAGGAGAAGGAGGAGATGGAAGAGGAGAGGAGAGGAGAAAGGAATTAGAGGAATTAGACAGGAAGAAAGAACCTTGTTAATCATGTGAAATCAAATTTAATTTTTATGTAATTCCTTCTCTCAGAAATGAACTTGAGGACAGATGGAAACTTTGCCTTAATATCTTTTCTGTCTTCTAGCAACCCAGCACATGGCAAGTTTCCTCAATATATAATTATGTAATGGGTCAATGACAGTAAAGTTAATTGTAATCAGATAATTTCACTGTTATTTCGGGGTTTATGCTTCATAAGGGAACATAATAGTAACATACTTCGTTTTTTGTTTGTCAGTGTTTCAATGACTCATGAGTGTTGTGTGTAACACCACTGTACTTCATGATTAACACGTGATTTCAATATTCT